>NW_027660233.1:0-16028 GCF_963210335.1 Falco punctatus | reverse complement strand
CCCCGCCCACTGAAGCCACTGCCGGTCTTCTGCCACCACCCCCCCACTGGGCACGGGAGCCCCCGTGGCCCCGCCCGGCTCCACCCGTCCAGGCCCCGCCCCCTCCCGGCCCCGCCCCCTCCCGGCCCCGCCCACCGGTGACGGTGTAGAGGGCGGTGACAGCCAGCAGCGTCCCCCACGGCCGCGTACAGGTCCCAGGCCCCAGCGCCTCGCGGATGAAGATGGCCCACCGAGTACATGTCCACCTGCGGCACGGCACGTCGTGGCCCCCGCCCCACCGCGGCCCCCGCCCCGCCCCACCACGACCCCAGACCCACCGCGACCCCAGACCCACCGCGACCCCAGACCCACCGTGACCCCCGCCCCACCGCGACCCCCGCCCCGTCGCGACCCCCGCCCCGTCGCGGCCCCCGCCCCACTGCGGCCCCAGACCCCACCGTGAACCCCGCCCCACCGCGACCCCAGACCCACCGCGACCCCGCCCCACCGCGGCCCCGCCCCACCACGGCCTCGCCCCACCGCGACCCCAGACCCACTGCGACCCAGACCCACGGGGACCCCAGACCCACCGTGACCCCGCCCCACCGCGGCCCCCGCCCCGTCGCGACCCCGCCCCGTCGCGGCCCCGCCCCCACTGCGGCCCCCAGACCCATGGGGACCCCAGACGCACCGCGGCCCCCGCCCCACCGCGACCCCAGACCCACCATGGCCCCAGACCCACGGGGACCCCCACCCCACCGCGACCCCAGACCCACTGCGGCCCCAGACCCATCGCGACCCCCAGCCCCACAAGGGGTCTCCAGGGACCCCCAGGCCCCACAGGGACCCCAGACCCACCGCGGGCCCCAGCCCCACCGCGACCCCAGCCCCACAGGGGGTCTTCACCC
Organism: Falco punctatus; assembly: GCF_963210335.1. Classification (NCBI taxonomy): domain Eukaryota; kingdom Metazoa; phylum Chordata; class Aves; order Falconiformes; family Falconidae; genus Falco; species Falco punctatus. The sequence goes on along the minus strand of NW_027660233.1, from coordinate 15,141 downwards.
CCACAGGGACCTCCAGGCCCCATGGTGACCCCAGACCCGCAGCGACCCCTGCCCCACCGCGGCCCCCGCCCCACAGGGGGTCTCCATCCCTATAGGGACCCCCAGCCCCATGGTGACCCCCAGCCCCACAGGGGGTCTCCATCCCCAACAGGGACCCCAGTCCCACAGGGACCCCAGCCCCACCACGACCCCAGACCCACAGGGGGTCTCCACCCCCACGGCGACCCCAGCCCCACGGCGATCCCAGCCCCACAGGGGGTCTCTGTCCCCACAGGGACCCCCACTCCCACAGGGACCCCCAGCCCCACAGGCACCCTGTGCTTCCCACAGGGAGACCCCCAAAACCCCCATAGCAGCCCCCCCAAAGGACCCCCAACCCCTATAGAGTGTCCCCCTCCCCCATCGCCTCCCCCCGCCCCTATAGAGTGTCCCCTCCCCCCATCGCGTCCCCCCGCCCCTATAGAGTGTCGCCCCCCCCCACAGAGCCCCCCTCCCCTACGAGATCTTGGTGGCGATGTACAGCCCCAGCGAGAGCAGCGCCAGGTACAGCTGGATGCGGCCCCCCCCAAAGCGCTTCCTCAGGTACTCGGGCATCGTCGCCACCTGCGGGAGCCCCGTCGCGATAGGGGACCCCCCCAGCTGCGATAGGGACCCCCCAGCCGCGACAGGGGGACCCCCCCATCCACGGTAGCGACCCCCCCCATAGTGATAGGGACACCCTGTCTGCGATAGGGGACCCCCCCATCCGTGATAGGGACCCCCGCGTCACGAATAGGGACACCCTGTCTGCGATAGGGGACCCCCCCATCCGTGATAGGGACCCCCGTGTCGCGATAGGGACACCCTGTCTGCGATAGGGGACCTCCCCCATCTGTGATAGGGACCCCCGCGTCGCGATAGGGACACCCTGTCTGCGATAGGGGGACCCCCCAATCCGTGATTAGGGACCCCCCGCGTCGCGATAGAGACACCCTGTCTGCGATAGGGGATCCCCCAATTCGTGATAGGGACCCCCGCGTCGCGATAGGGACACCCTGTCTGCGATAGGGGACCTCCCCAATCCGTGATAGGGACCCCCCGCGTCGCGATAGGGACACCCTGTCTGCGATAGGGGACCTCCCCATCCGTGATAGGGGACCCCCGCGTCGCGATAGGGACACCCATCCATGAGAGGGGACCCCCCCCCTCCCCACAGCAGCCCCCGCAAGGGGACCCAGCCCCCACCTCCCCCCGGCCCCCGCCCCCCCGGCCCCGCCCCCACACTCACCCCCCGCCCGCAGGTAGATGGGGACGAAGACCCAGCCCAGCAGCAGCACGATGAACATGCCCTGGGGGCGGGGCCGGGGGGGGGTCAGGGCGGGGCCAGGGGAGGGGCAAGGGGTGGGGCCAGGGGTGGGGATAGTGGTGGGTGTAATTAGGAGCCCGGAGGGATAATAAGGGGCTGGGGGGGGCTATGGGGGCTATAGGGGGCTGGGGGGGGGGGGCTATAGGGGCTGTCCAGGGCTATAGGGAGCCATAGGGGGCTGTGTGGGCTATAGGGGGCTATAGGGGACTTTCCAGGGCTATAGGGGGCCATAGGGGGCTGTGTGGGCTATAGGGGGCTATAGGGGGCTATGGGGGGACTTTCCAGGGCTATAGGGGGCTATAGGGGGCTGTCCAGGGCTACAGGGACTATAGGGGGGCCGGTGTGGGCTATAGGGGGCTATAGGGCGCTGTCCGGGGCTATAGGAGGCTATAGGGGGGGCTATAGGGGGGGCTATAGGGGGCCGGGGGGGCTATGGGGGCTATAGGGGCCGTGGGGGCTATAGGGGTCTATGGGGGGCTATAGGGCGCTGTACGGGGCTATGGGGGGCTATAGGGGGCTATAGGGCACTGTCCGGGGCTATAGGAGGCTATAGGGGGGGGCTATAGGGGGGCTATAGGGGGCCGGGGGGGCTATGGGGGTCTATAGGGGGCTATAGGGTGCTGTACGGGGCTATAGGGGGCCGGGGGGGCTATGGGGGTCTATAGGGGGCTATAGGGTGCTGTACGGGGCTATAGGGGGCCGTGGGGGCTATAGGGGTCTATGGGGGGCTATAGGGTGCTGTACGGGGCTATGGGGGGCTATAGGGGGCTATAGGGGGCTATAGGGTGCTGTACGGGGCTATAGGAGGCTATAGGGGGGGCTATAGGGGGGCTATAGGGGGCCGGGGGGGCTATGGGGGTCTATAGGGGGCTATAGGGTGCTGTACGGGGCTATAGGGGGCCGTGGGGGCTATAGGGGGTCTATGGGGGGCTATAGGGGCGCTGTACGGGGCTATGGGGGGCTATAGGGGGCTATAGGGGGCTATAGGGGCCGTGGGGGCCGTGGGCGCGGGGCACTCACGCTCCACTCGAAGCCCCCCACGGCGATGCCGCCGGCCCGCGCCCGTCCCCGCCAGCCCCACGAAGTGCCCCGAGCCGATGTTGCTGGCGAACAGGGACGCCCCCACCTGCCCCGGGTGACCCCGCGTGACCTTCCCGCGACCCCTAGGTCTCCCTGACCCCCCCGTGTCCCCCCACGTCCCCCCACGTCCCCTGTGTTCTCCCACGTGCCCCCCCATGTCCCCCTGTGTCCCCTGTGTCCCCCATGTCCCCGTGTCCCCCCCACATCCCCCTGTGTCCCCCCGTGTCCCCCCACATCCCCCCACATCCCCCTGTGTCCCCCACATCCCCCTGTGTCCCCCCGTGTCCCCCATGTCCCCCCACCTCCCCGTGTCCCCCTGTGTCCCCCACGTCCCCCCGTGTCCCCCCACGTCCCCCTGTGTTCCCCCACGTCCCCCCCATGTCCCCCTGTGTCCCCCCATGTCCCCCCACATCCCCCCACGTCCCTGTGTTCCCCCACGTGCCCCCCATGTCCCTGTGTCCCCCATGTCCCCCCACATCCCCCCACATCCCCGTGTCCCCCCGTGTCCCCCCGTGTCCCCCCCGTGTCCCCCTGTGTTCTCCCACGTGCCCCCCATGTCCCTGTGTCCCCCATGTCCCCCCATGTCCCCCTGTGTCCCCCCATGTCCCCCCCACATCCCCCCACATCCCTGTGTTCCCCCACGTGCCCCCCATGTCCCTGTGTCCCCCGTGTCCCCCCACGTTCCCCCTGTGTTCTCCCACGTGCCCCCCCCATCCCCCCCCCTGTTCCCCCCCCGTTCCCCTCCTGCCCTCTGGGTATCCCCCACCCCCAGACCCCCCACTATGCCCCACCCCCCCCCCCCCGTGTCCCCTCCCCCCCCCCCTCCCCGCCCCCCACTCACAGGCCCCCAGGCCATGCTCCGTCCGGCCAGGAAGTATCCGCTGATGGTGCTGCGGTTCCCGCGGCGCAGGGACTGGGGGACACACCAGTGCTCCCAGTACGGGCCCACCGGGGCTCCCAGTACTGGCCACCAGTATACTCAGTGCTCCCAGTATGGGGGGCCCCCTGATGCGCCCAGTATGGGGCCACCAGTGTGCCACATCTTCCCAGCATAGAGGCCACCAGTGCTCCCAGTATGGGGCTCCCAGTATAGGAGTCTCCAGTACACCCAGTATAAGAGCAACCTATACTCCCAGGCTTCCCAGTATAAGAGACACCAGTGTGCCCAGTACGGGGCCACCAGTGCTCCCAATAAGGGTCCACCAGTACTCCCAGTACGGGACCACCAGTATACTCAGTGCTCCCAGTATGGTGCCACCAGTGTGCCACATCTTCCCAGCATAGAGGCCCCCAGTGCTCCCAGTATAGGAGTCTCCAGTACACCCAGTATAAGAGCAACCTACACTCCCAGGCCTCCCAGTATAGGAGACACCAGTGTGCCCAGTACGGGGCCACCAGTGCTCCCAATAAGGGTCCACCAGTACTCCCAGTACGGGACCACCAGTATACTCAGTGCTCCCAGTATGGGGCCACCAGTGTGCCACATCCTCCCAGCATAGAGGCCACCAGTGCTCCCAGTATGGGGACCACCAGTGCACCCAGCACTCCCAGTCACTCATTAACCTTCTGCTCCCAGCTGACCCTGATTAATTGGGCCTCATTACCAGCCCAGGGCATTGTGGGTAATAATTAACCCCTCTCTGGGGTCAGGGGGGTCAAAAAAACAACGGGGGGGGGGGGGGGAGGGGCAGGGAACTGTGGGGTATCCCGAGGTGGATGGGGGGTGCTGGGGGGGGCAGCAAGGGGGGGGGGAGGTCGGGGGGGGGGGGTGGGGGGAGGGGGTGCCCCATGGTGGGCATATGGGCATCTAGGTCCGTGGGGGGGCAGTTATGGGTCTGGGGGGGGCAGTTAGGGGTCTGGGGGGGCAGTTAGGGGTCTGGGGAGGGCAGTTAGGGGTCGGGGGGGGCAGTTAGGGGTCGGGGGGGGCAGTTATGGGTCGGGGGTGGGCAGTTAGGGGTCTGGGGGGGCAGTTATGGGTCGGGGGGAAGTTAGGGGTCTGGGGAGGGCAGTTAGGGGTTGGGGGGAAGTTAGGGGTCTGGGGGGCAGTTAGGGGTCTGGGGGGGCAGTTAGGGGTCCGGGGGGCAGTTAGGGGTCTGGGGGAGGCAGTTAGGGGTCGGGGGGGGCAGTTAGGGGTCTGGGGGGCAGTTAGGGGTCGGGGGGGGCAGTTAGGGGTCTGGGGAGGGCAGTTATGGGTCGGGGGGGGCAGTTAGGGGTCTGGGGGGCAGTTAGGGGTCCGGGGGGCAGTTAGGGGTCTGGGGGAGGCAGTTAGGGTTCTTGGGGGGAAGTTAGGGGTCGGGGAGGGTCACTTATGGGTCTGGGGAGGCAGTTGGTGTCTGGGGGGGCAGTTAGGGGTCCGGGGGGGGCAGTTAGGGGTCTGGGGGGGGCAGTTAGGTGTCTGGGGGGGTAGTTAGGGGTCTGGGGGGGTCACTTATGGGTCTGGGGAGGCAGTTGGTGTCCGGGGGGGCAGTTAGGGGTGGGGGGGGGCAGTTAGGGGTCTGGGGGGTCAGTTATGGGTCTGGGGAGGCAGTTGGTGTCCGGGGGGGCAGTTAAGGGTCTGGGGGGGGTAGTTAGGGGTCGGGGGGGTCAGTTAGGGGTCTGGGGTGCAGTTAGGGGTCCAGGGGGGTCATTTATGGGTCTGGGGAGGTGGGGGGGCGCGTCGACCCTACCCAGAGCCCCACGGCGAGCACGAGGAGGAAGTACGCCCCGATGACCCCCAGGTCCCAGGGGTCCACTGCCGCCGCCTGCTCCATCCCCCCGCGCCCCCCACCCCGCCCCACAGCCGCCCCCTAAATACCCTCCCGCCCCTGCCGGGGGGGGGAGGGGCCCCACACACCCGGCCCAGCCCCCACGAGACGCTTCGGTGCCCCCCGAGTGTCCTCAGTGGACCCGGGCACCCACACCCCTCCCCCACCCCGCACCGCCGCTGTGGGGGGCACCGAAGGGGGAAGGGGCTTCATCAGCCCTGGGGGAACAGTGGCTGCTCGGTGGGGACCTTCTGGAGAACGTTCCAGAAAGGCGGCAGTTGGCTGTCGCGGCAAGAGTTCCAGATCTTTTTTTAATTAAAAATAAAAATAAAAACAAATAATAATTAAAAATAATAATAATAAAATAAATATGAAAAAAAAAATATTAAAAAATATTAAAAAATATTTAAAAAGCACGGGGTGGTTGGCTTCTTTCTCCCATCCAGGGGCTTAGTATTACGCCCTGGTCCTCGACGCTCCTCATGATGGAAAATGCTTCCAAGGGCCTTCACAACCTCCTTGAGGCCTTCAGAAAAATTTTGGGCACCTTCAGAAGGTTCCCGAGGCCTTCACAAGATTTTGGGGGGCCTTCAGAAAATTTTTGGAGTCCTTCAGGAGCTATTTGAGGCCTTCAGAAGTTTCTTGAGGCCTTTGGGAGATTTTTGGGGCCTTCAGAAGCTGTTTGAGGCCTTCAGAAGCTTTTTGGGGCCTTCAAAGCTTCTTGAGGCCTTCAGAATCTTCTTGAGGTTTCATAAGATTTTGGGGCACCTTCAGAAGCTTCCCGAGGCCTTCACAAGATTTTGGGGGGCCTTCATAAAATTTTTAGAGTCCTTCAGAGCTATTTGAGGCCTTCAGAAGTTTCTTGAGGCCTTCAGAAGCTTTTTTGGGCCTTCAAAGATTCTTGAGGCCTTCTGAAGCTTCTTGAGGCCTTCAGAATCTTCCTGAGGTTTCAGAAGATTTTTGTGCACCTTCAGAAGCTTCCCGAAGCCTTCACAAGATTTTTGGGGGCCTTCAGAAAATTTTTGGAGTCCTTCAGGAGCTATTTGAGGCCTTCAGAAGTTTCTTGAGGCCTTTGGGAGATTTTTGGGGCCTTCAGAAGCTGTTTGAGGCCTTCAGAAGCTTTTTGGGGCCTTCAAAGCTTCTTGAGGCCTTCAGAATCTTCTTGAGGTTTCATAAGATTTTGGGGCACCTTCAGAAGCTTCCCGAGGCCTTCACAAGATTTTGGGGGGCCTTCATAAAATTTTTAGAGTCCTTCAGAGCTATTTGAGGCCTTCAGAAGTTTCTTGAGGCCTTCAGAAGCTTTTTTGGGCCTTCAAAGATTCTTGAGGCCTTCTGAAGCTTCTTGAGGCCTTCAGAATCTTCCTGAGGTTTCAGAAGATTTTTGTGCACCTTCAGAAGCTTCCCGAAGCCTTCACAAGATTTTTGGGGGCCTTCAGAAAATTTTTGGAGTCCTTCAGGAGCTATTTGAGGCCTTCAGAAGTTTCTTGAGGCCTTTAGGAGATTTTTGGGGCCTTCAGAAGCTGCTTGAGGCCTTCAGAAGCTTTTTTGGGCCTTCAAAGATTCTTGAGGCCTTCTGAAGCTTCTTGAGGCCTTCAGAATCTTCCTGAGGTTTCAGAAGATTTTTGTGCACCTTCAGAAGCTTCCCGAAGCCTTCACAAGATTTTTGGGGCCTTCAGAAAATTTTTGGAGTCCTTCAGGAGCTATTTGAGGCCTTCCGAAGTTTCTTGAGGCCTTTAGGAGATTTTTGGGGCCTTCAGAAGCTGCTTGAGGCCTTCAGAATCTTTTTTGAGGCCTTCAGGAGATTTTTGTGGTCCTTCAGAATCTTTTTGGGGGCCTTCAAATCTTTTGAGGCCTTCAAAGCTTCTTGAGGTCTTCAGAAAACTTTTGGGCACCTTCAGAAGCTTCCTGAGGCCCTCACAAGATTTTGGGGGGCCTTCAGAAAATTTTTGGAGTCCTTCAGGAGCTATTTGAGGCCTTCAGAAGCTTCTTGAGGCATTTAGGAGATTTTTGGGCACCTTCAGAAGCTGCTTGAGGCCTTCAGAATCTTTTTTGAGGCCTTCAGGAGATTTTTGTGGTCCTTCAGAATCTTTTTGGGGGCCTTCAAATCTTTTGAGGCCTTCAAAGCTTCTGAAGGCCCCAAGAAGCTGCTGAAGGCTTTAAGGGTCAAGGGGGTCCCGTAGATGTTCAGGGAGGGCCAAGGAACCAATGGAGGGGGCGGTGGGGTGGGGGGCAGCACCCCTGCCCCCGCCGTTCACTCGCCCTCGGGGGAGTGGTCGCCCCCCCCCAGCTCCTCCATCAGGCAGGGGTGCAGGCAGCGCATGGCCTGCAGGAACTGTCGGTGGCCTCGGCGCCCCCATGCCGGCGCGGTGGCCAGGAGCCGCCTCATCTGCTCCTGCGACGTGGGGCCGGCGGCCACCGTGGCCACCTCCTCGGCAGTCAGCACCCCCCCGGCTTCCAGCCGGTCCAGCAGCGCCGGCACACCCCGCACCCGCTGGATCAGGGCGACGCGGTGACGAGCCACGAAGCGTTCGGCTGGTGATGGCGGGGCGGTGACGTCATCGGTGAGGTCATCGTGGTCACAGGTGACGTGTGGGGCTGTGAAGGGGGAGATGAGGGGGGTGAGGTCCTCCTGCACCGCTGACTCCCCCCTGGCGGGGGCGGTTCAGCTGAAGCGCCGGTGCCGGTGCCGCGCTTCCCATGGCAATGCGACACGTGGAACATCCCAACCCTTGGAACGTCCCAACCCTTGGAACGTCCCAACCCTTGGAAGGTCCCAACACTTGGAAGGTCCCAACCCTTGGCACATCCCAACCCTTGGCACATCCCAACCCTTGGAACGTCCCAACCCTTGGAACGTCCCAACCCTTGGCACATCCCAACCCTTGGCACATCCCAACCCTTGGAACATCCCAACCCTTGGAACGTCCCAACCCTTGGAACGTCCCAACCCTTGGCACATCCCAACCCTTGGCACATCCCAACCCTTGGAACGTCCCAACCCTTGGCACATCCCAACCCTTGGCACATCCCAACCCTTGGCACATCCCAACCCTTGGAACGTCCCAACCCTTGGAACGTCCCAACCCTTGGAACATCCCAACCCTTGGAACATCCCAACCCTTGGAACGTCCCAACCCTTGGCACATCCCAACCCTTGGAACGTCCCAACCCTTGGAACGTCCCAACCCTTGGAACATCCCAACCCTTGGAACATCCCAACCCTTGGAACGTCCCAACCCTTGGCACATCCCAACCCTTGGCACGTCCCAACCCTTGGAACGTCCCAACCCTTGGAACGTCCCAACCCTTGGAACATCCCAACCCTTGGAACGTCCCAACCCTTGGCACGTCCCAACCCTTGGAACGTCCCAACCCTTGGAACGTCCCAACCCTTGGAACATCCCAACCCTTGGAACGTCCCAACCCTTGGCACATCCCAACCCTTGGCACGTCCCAACCCTTGGAACGTCCCAACCCTTGGAACGTCCCAACCCTTGGAACATCCCAACCCTTGGAACGTCCCAACCCTTGGCACGTCCCAACCCTTGGAACATCCCAACCCTTGGCACATCCCAACCCTTGGAACGTCCCAACCCTTGGAACGTCCCAACCCTTGGCACGTCCCAACCCTTGGAACGTCCCAACCCTTGGAACATCCCAACCCTTGGAACGTCCCAACCCTTGGAAAATCCCAACCCTTGGAACGTCCCAACCCTTGGAACGTCCCAACCCTTGGACCATCCCAACCTTCGGCATCACCAACCCTCAGCACAAGCATCACCATGACCCGTGGCCCAACCCCCAGCACGAGGCCTTCCACCCCACCCCCTCCCACTCGACCCCCCCTCCCCCCAATGCCCTCCTTCCCCCCCCCCCCCCCCATCATCTTACCGCTGCCCCCCACCAACCAATCTGCCAAATCCCGCCGCTGGATGTGCCGCAGCGCCTGGGCCGTCACCCGGCTGCCGTAGCGCTCGCCGTAACGCCCCACCACCAGGTCGGTGAGGTCCAGAGCGTCGGCCCCTTCCATCCTGCCGCGGGGGATGGTGCCGTAACCCGCCGCCACCGGCAACCGGTTCAACGCCGCCTTCAGCCGGCGCAGCTCCACCGCCGAGAGCTCGTCCAGGGCGCGGAGGATCTTGTCCTGGTGCCCCGCCATTCTGGTGTGGGGGAAGGGCGGCACCCACAGGGCTGGTGGGGCAGGAAGGAAATGGGGGGGGGGGGGGGGAGGGGAAGGGGAGGGTGGCTGGGTGACGAGCAGCATGGCGCCCGCGGGCAGCGGCGGCATCGTCGGTGTCATCGTCGGGGCCCTGGTAGCTGGTATGGGGGGAGGGTGACCTGCCATGGGGGGGGGGATGGGAATGGGGTGACCTGCCATGGGGGGGGGGGATGGGAATGGGGTGCCCTGCCCGCAGTGGGGGATGGGAATGGGGTGCCCTGCAATGGGGGGGATGGGAATGGGGTGCCCTGCCATGGGGGGGGGGATGGGAATGGAGTGCCCTGCCATGGGGGGGGATGGGAATGGGGTGCCCTGCCATGGGGGGGGATGGGGGGAGGGTGCCCTGCCATGGGGGGGGGATGGGAATGGGGTGCCCTGCCATGGGGGGGGATGGGGGGAGGGTGCCCTGCCATGGGGGGGGGATGGGAATGGGGTGCCCTGCAATGGGGGGGGGGATGGGAATGGGGTGCCCTGCCCACAGTGGGGGATGGGAATGGGGTGCCCTGCCATGGGGGGGGATGGGAATGGGGTGCCCTGCCCGCAGTGGGGGATGGGAATGGAGTGCCCTGCCATGGGGGGGGATGGGAATGGGGTGCCCTGCCATGGGGGGGGATGGGGGGAGGGTGCCCTGCCATGGGGGGGGGATGGGAATGGGGTGCCCTGCCATGGGGGGGGATGGGGGGAGGGTGCCCTGCCATGGGGGGGGGATGGGAATGGGGTGCCCTGCAATGGGGGGGGGGATGGGAATGGGGTGCCCTGCCCACAGTGGGGGATGGGAATGGGGTGCCCTGCCATGGGGGGGGATGGGAATGGGGTGCCCTGCCCGCAGTGGGGGATGGGAATGGAGTGCCCTGCCATGGGGGGGGATGGGAATGGGGTGCCCTGCAATGGGGGGGGGATGGGAATGGGGTGCCCTGCCATGGGGGGGGGGATGGGAATGGGCTGCTCCCCCGCCATGGGGAGCAGGGAATCCCCCCCCCACCACCACCACAGGGGCTCCCACCCCCCAGCCCCCCTCCCCCCCCCCGGGAAGGAAGCGGGGCCCCGTCGCTGGCGGCTGCGCCGTGGGGTGCGCAGGTGCCGAGGCCGCTCCGGGGGGGTGGGTGCTGAGTCGGGCTGCCCCACATCGCCCCACACTCCCCTCCCCCCCCCCCGCCCCATAGCGCTGCCCCACATCAGGGCCTTCAACGTCCACCCGGCCCCACACCGCGTGCTGACCCACGGCGGCGCGTGGAGCTTCGGGCACCGGGTGCTGCAGCTCAGCGGAGCACGGTAGGGGACACGGGGGTCCCTACGGGGGCTGTGGGGGGGGGGGGGCCCTGGTGGCTACGGGGGCTCCCGGACCCCCCAGGACCCTCCTCCTCCCCTCCCCCACAGGCTGGTGGTGGGAGCTCCGGCGCAGGCGGGGGATGGGGGACGGTTGTTCCAGTGTCAAGTGGAGAGCGGAGAGTGTTGGCCGGTGGAGATGGAAGGTGGGATTGGGGGTGGGGGGGTGAAGCGTGGTGGTAGGGGGGTGGGTCCGCCCCCCACCGACCCCTCCCCCATCCCTTTCCCCCCCCCCCCAGGGAACAGTACCTCGACGCACATGGGAATGGCCTTGGCCCGGGACGGTGACACCACCATCGTGAGTTACGGAGATGGATCCACACGGGAGGGGACCTCGATGGCCACATCCTGCCCCACCCCCTGCCCCACCCTGTGCCCCACCCCCTGCCCCACCCCCCCCAGGCCTGCGGCCCCGGTTTGACCCGTGAGTGCGACCGGAACGTCTACACCAGCGGGCTCTGTCTTCTCCTGGACCCTCAACTGAAGACGCGGCAGGTCCTGTCACCCGGGTACCAAGGTGAGGGGCTCCATCCGCCCCCGCCCCCCACCCCGTGGCCCACCCACCCACCCACCCCCTCGCCCCGAGAGCTGGGGTGACCCCCCACCCCCCCCCCCCACCCCCTCACCCACCTTGAAGAACGTAGTGGTTGACCCCGTGGCACCCGTTGACGTTGACCCCACGGTTGTCCCACCACCCACCCAACCCCTGGCCTGGCCCCTCGGGCCACCCCTTCGGACCGCCCCCCCCAGCTGAGGGACGTGTGTGTGTGTGTCCCTCCCCCCCTCCCGCCAGGCTGCGTGCTGGGGATGGTGGACCTCGTCTTCCTCTTCGATGGGTCCAACAGCATGAGCCCCGAGCAGTTCGGCGCCATCCGGGACTTCATGGTGGACGTGATGGAGAAGCTGGAGAACACCTCCATCCGCGTGGGTCACGGGGGGAACAGGGGGGAGGGGGGGCGGGAGGGGACGGGAGGGGGAGGGGGGGGGAGGGGGGGGGGAGCGGGTGTAGGGGGCGGAGGGATTGGAGGGTGCTTGGGAGCTGGGGGGGGCTGGGGGGGGGGGGCTGGGGGCTATGGGGGGGGTATGGGGGGGCTGTGGGGGGGTATGGGGGCTGTGGGAGGGCTATGGGGGGCTATAGGGGCCATAGGGGCTATAGGGGCCATAGGGGGCTATAGGGGCTATAGGGGCCATAGGGGCTATAGGGGCCATAGGGGCTATAGAGGCTATAGGGGGCCATAGGGGGCCATAAGGGCCATAGGGGGCTATGGGGGCTATAGGGGGCTATAGAGGCCATAGGGGCCATAGGGGCTATAGGGGCCATAGGGGCCATAGGGGCTATAGGGGGCTATAGGGGGCCATAGGGGCCATGGGGGCTATGGGGGCCATAGGGGGCTATAGGGGCCATAGGGGGCTATAGGGGCTATAGGGGCCATAGGGGCTATAGGGGCCATAGGGGCTATAGAGGCTATAGGGGGCCATAGGGGGCCATAAGGGCCATAGGGGGCTATGGGGGCTATAGGGGGCTATAGAGGCCATAGGGGCCATAGGGGCCATAGGGGCCATAGGGGGCTATAGGGGCCATAGGGGCCATAGGGGCTATAGGGGCTATAGGGGCCATAGGGGCCATAGGGGCCATAGGATCTATAGGGGCCATCGGGCCCGGTGCCCGCGGTGACGCTGCGCGGCAGTTCGGGGCGGTGCAGTTCTCGGCCGGGGTGCAGCCCCAGTTCACGCTGGGCGATTACGCGGCGCGGCCGCGGCCCCGGGAGCTGCTGGGGCGGCTGCAGCAGATGCGCGGCCTGACCGACACCTTCGCCGCCATCGCCTACGTCACGTGAGTGGCCCCGCCCCCGCCCCGCCCCACCCCGCCCCACGGCTGCCCCACTGCATCCCCCTGCCCCACTGCATCCCCCTGCCCCACGGCTACCCCACTGCATCCCCCTGCCCCACTGCATCCCCCCGCCCCACACCTGCCCCACTGCATCCCCCTGCCCCACTGCATCCCCCTGCCCCACGGCTGCCCCACTGCATCCCCCTGCCCCACTGCATCCCCCCGCCCCACACCTGCCCCACTGCATCCCCCTGCCCCACTGCATCCCCCTGCCCCACTGCATCCCCCTGCCCCACACCTGCCCCACTGCATCCCCCTGCCCCACACCTGCCCCACACCTGCCCCACTGCATCCCCCTGCCCCACACCTGCCCCACTGCATCCCCCTGCCCCACTCCTGCCCCACCGCATCCCTCTGTGCCCCACTTGTTGCCCACCACACCCCCTGCCCCACACCTTCCCCACTCCTGCCCCACCGCACCCCCTGCTGCCCCACGGCCGCCCCCCCCTTCCCCCCCCCCCTCCTCCTCCCCCCTGCACCCCCCAGCCCCCGCGCCCCTCCCCCAGGCGGACCACCTTCACCCCCGCGCTGGGGGCGCGGCCGGGGGCCAAGCGCGTCCTCATCATCATCACGGACGGCGACGCCACCGACGAGGACCGCGGCAGCATCCGCGAGGCCGAGGAGCGCGGCATCGTCCGCTACATCATCGGGGTGAGGGGCGCGACCCCCGCCCGGGGGGGTCCAGGGGAAGAAAGAGCGGGGGCGGGGGAGGGGCCGCCACCCCTCCCAGCCACGCCCCCTCCCCCCATCCCCCCATCCCCCCCCCCGCTGCCCGCAGGTGGGCAACAACTTCAACAGCCCCGACACGCGCCTCTACCTGAGCCAATTCGCCTCCCGCCCCAGCGCCCGCTTCGTCAAGGTCCTGGAGAACTTCGAGAAGCTGCGGGGGCTCTTCCGCGAGCTGCAGGCCAAGATCTACGACATCGAAGGTGACGCCCCACCCCCCCACCCAAAAAAAAAAAAAAAAAAAAAAAAAAGACTTTTTTTTGGGGTGCCGCTCCCCTCCCCCACCCCACCACGACCCCCCCCCCCCCCCAACCGCTGCCCCTTTGCAGGCACCAGCGACCTGAACCGGTTCCACCTGGAGCTCTGCTCCAGCGGGATGAGCCTGGAGGTGGCCCACGTGAGTGGAAAGGGTGTGGCGCCAAGGGGCGGGGCTGCCGGTGAAGACACACCCACCCACCCCCCGCCTCCCATCACGTGACACGCCCGCCCCCCCCCCTCCCCCCTCCCCCTTCCCCAGGGCCGGTGGGTGACGGGTGCGGTGGGGGCCGATAACTGGGCCGGGGGGTTGGTGGAGCTGGAGATGGGGGAGAAGAACGAGACGTTCGTGGCCAACCCGTCGCTGGAGGAGAACGTGACGGACACGTACCTGGGTAGGGGGGCAGGTGGGGGAGGGGGGGGTGGGGGAGGGGATTGGGGGGGTGAGGGAGGGGATTGGGGGGGTGGGGGAGGGGATTGGGGGGGTGGGGTTACAGGTGGGGAGAGTGGAGGGGGTTGGTTGTGGTGGGATGGATGTTGTGGGGGGATGGGGCCGTGGATGGGGACATGGGTGACCAAGGTGACCCCAACCCAGGGACCAGGTTGCCCATGGTGACCCCAACCCAGGGACGTGGGTGGCCGAGGTGACCCCAACCCAGGGACGTGGGTGACCGTGGTGACCCCAACCCAGGGACGTGGGTGGCCGAGGTGACCCCAACCCAGGGACGTGGGTGACCGAGGTGACCCCAACCCAGGGACGTGGGTGGCCGAGGTGACCCCAACCCAGGGACGTGGGTGACCGAGGTGACCCCAACCCAGGGACCAGGTTGCCCATGGTGACCCCAACCCAGGGACGTGGGTGACCCCAACCCAGGGACGTGGGTGACCCCAACCCGGGGACGTGGGTGACCGTGGTGACCCCAACCCGGGGACCAGGTTGCCCATGGTGACCCCAACCCAGGGACGTGGGTGACCCCAACCCGGGGACGTGGGTGACCGTGGTGACCCCAACCCAGGGACGTGGGTGACCGAGGTGACCCCAACCCGGGGACCAGGTTGCCCATGGTGACCCCAACCCGGGGATGTGGGTGACCCCAACCCGGGGACGTGGGTGACCGAGGTGACCCCAACCCAGGGACGTGGGTGACCGAGGTGACCCCAACCCAGAGACGTGGGTGACCATGGTGACCCCCCCAATGACCCCCTCCCCCCAGGCTACGCGGTGGCCGCGCTGCGTGTCCCCGGCCGCGCCCTGGTGGCCGCGGGCGCCCCTCGTCACCACCACATCGGGGGTGTCACCCTCTTCGAGGTCCCACCGGACACCAGGAGCTGGCGGGCGCTGCAGACCCTCCTGGGGGAGCAGGTAGGAGGTGGGGGATGGGCGCCCTGGGGTGCGTGCGTCCCCTCCCCCCCCCCCCCCCTCCCCCGCGGTGACATCGGTGTGTGTCCCCTTCCCCCTCAGGTGGGTTCGTATTTTGGGGCCACCCTCTGCTCGCTGGACCAGGGTGGGGTGACGGTGGCGCTGCTGGTGGGGGCGCCCACCCACTTCGACGGA